>NC_056726.1:1042842976-1042880476 GCF_019279795.1 Protopterus annectens
ACATGAAATGTTATGCATTGACATACTGATGTTTAGAGGTGGCAGAATAATAATAACTTCTCAATTTTAATTTCTCCAAATGCTTTGAGTTTCTAAGACCATGACATGAATAGATTCCATTATTAAGTCAGGGGGCAATTACTGTAAAGTTGATGAAATTAGTCTTGTTTCAGTCTTTAATGTTAGTCAACAGTATTCTTCTCAGTGCTTGCAGTGTTCCCAGAATTGCCTCTTTCTGCAGTTCATATGGGGTTACATGTATTGGTAGCATATTAAGTCCAACCACAAATTCATTTTTTTATTAATTTTGCTGTTCCTGCAAATATTAGAACTGTCTGTGTACCTTTCTTACACACTGCCCACATTTCTACTTGCAAATCTTGGTATTTTATGGCTTTTTGTTTGTCTCTCAGTATGTAAGATACTAATCACTAGGTGTAGCAATTTCAGTGATTAACTCTACTTTTGTTCTTTATTTGATATTCTACTATATCTGTTTTTTTCTTGCATCTAGTTATTTAACTGTTGGTAACGAGTGATGTTGTGATACAAACTGCATCATTCTCTATAGCACCTTGTGGTTCATGCTTTATTCTTTTCAGCTACTCCTATATGGTAGTGTTTGCATAATCCCCATTGCAACAGTTCTGCCCTATTATTTTGCCTTTCAGTATACAGACTCTCAGCTATGAGTGCATCACACTTGGGAACAAGATATGCAACTGCTTCCACTTCTGTTTTACAAAGCCTGCATTTGTCTTTAAAACACATTCCACAACTTGAAAAATAAGACTTACTAGCTGATGAGTCTATAGTTTCTGGGGCTTAAGGTTTTTTCCCTTTATTGTAAGATAGAATAACCATTTCCCATACCTCATGATTGGCTCCTTATTGAAATATCAGCACTTGTAATGCCAAGTGACGAAAATCCAAAAAAAAAAAAAGATCAACCTGAGGATTGAATAAACTCTGAGTAGGCTTCACACAAAGGCTACATGGATTTTATGTCTTAGCACAATAAGCAGTAGTGCTGATTACATATTCATACTGCTAATTACACTTATATAAATGCAAGCAAGGTTTCATGGCCAGCAAGTGCTGCCACCAAGAAACCATGCAGAGCAGGATGAGTACAGAAATAAGAAGCATTCAAGTATGCCTGTAAGCAAACCTGCTCTGTGAGCCTGTGTGGAGAGCCACAATGACTACCAGGGGTGAAAATATTGCAATAATAACAGTAATAACACAGTAAACTAACGTGCATTGAGTGCAATGTACATTAAAACAATTGTTTGCAGAATGAAATAATGTTGGGGGAGTAAATGGCAAGGGCAAATACAAGGAAATGTAAACTGGGATGGGAAGGTATGCTGATGAAAACGGGTACAGGCATGAATGACAGCAATAAATAAAGAGTAAGAGGGCATGGTAACTATGGAAACTTCCCCTAGAGGGCATGGTAACTATGGAAACTTCCACAAGATAGGATTTTTCAATGTATATACTTTTCCACAATAAGTCAGTAACATAACATTAATTATTTCATTTTATTTAACATTTGTTTGCCAGGATAGTCCGACTGGACAACAAGTGTCTGTTTTCAGTGGAGTCCTGGGGAGAAAAACTCCATAAGTTTACAGAGAGAAGACAAATTTACAAAAGAGACATTACAGAGTAGTAGCATACAGATTGCAGACTTTACAGCAGTAAGTATACAGTAAGAGAATATTCCCCCTTTTGGTTGAAAATACAAGTGTACAAAATATACAATGAGAGTAGATAAGAACCTGGTAGAGCATTGCACGATATTTCACAACTGAATAAGAGTATATAAATGTTAAAGTTTCCATATATACATTCAAGCAAATATACATGTAAGAGTATACATATATATACATACATACACATACATATATATATATATATATATATATATATGCACACATGCACATACACACACATACACACACACACACACACACACACACACACACACACACACACACACACACACACACACACACACACACACACACTCATATATAAGTTATTGCTCACACATGGATAGGTATAGTTAGATGGTGTTGTTTGTGTTGTCCAGGACAGATAAGGTGTAGAAATAGTAAGTGGGTGAGGCTTCAGGGGTCAATTACAGTTGCATAGATGGCTGGTGAAGAGGTATGTTTTAAGTAGGTCTTTGAAGGAGGATGTGGAGATTTGTAGTCTGAGGTCAGGGGGAAGGTTGTTCCATATTTTTGATATTTCATGGGCAAATAGTGATTCCCCAGAGTTGTTTTTGCATGTGATGATTTTAAGTTAAGGCTTTGTTGGAGGAACAAAATTGTCTATTTGAATTGTAGACGTTCACCATGCCAGTCAGGTCAGGGGTTTTATCGGGATAGTACAGAATTAGATGAGCTAAGCTGAGTTGATGGTACCTTAATATGTTCGGAAATTCAAGCCAGTGCAAGGCTTGTAGGGAAAGGCAGTGTTGGGATCATGATTTGGCACTGGTAGTGAATCTAGCAATTTTGTTGTAACAGATGGAAAGTTTATTAAGGTCAGTTTTGTAAAAATTAGTTAGAATTGGGGATGCATAAAGTCGAGTAGATACGCGGTGGGTCATCGCTATTGCAATTTGAGATTCAATGGTTAGATAACTTTTACAGTGATAGAGGGAACCTAGCTTTTTTGTGGACTTTAGTGATGGCTGTTGATTATGTGTTTTGTGAATTTGAGTTGCTGGTCAACGGTAACTCCTAGGCGTTTAACATCAGTGACGGGTGATTTGGGTTTCGCTGGTGGAGAGTATAGAGAAGGTAAGGTTGCTCGTTTTAGTAGAGTGGAATAGCGTTAGTTGTGTTTTCTTGGGATTTAGTATGAGTTGTGAGTTGTTAAGCCAGTTCTTTATTTCAGAGAAGGCTTCTTGGGCTTTTTGTTGGAGAAGTTGGATGTTGAGTGCAGAGCATATGAGAGTTGTGTCGTCAGCGTATTGGACTATGTTGGCTTCAGAGGTAGCTGAGTGGAGTTGGTTTGTGAAGATATTAAAAGGAAGAGGTTTTAGGATTGATCCTTGCGGCATGCCTAAGGAATTTGGGAGTGGGGGAATAGAGGGTTATGCTATTTGATGGATTGTTGGCGGTTATCTAAATAGCTTTTAAAGCAGAAGAGGGTGGGGTTGTTAAGGTTAAGGTCAGAGAGGCAAGACAGTAGTTTATTATGTGAGACTGTGTCGAATGCCTTGGATAAATCTTGGAATGTAGCTGAGACAAATATATCTAGATTCTTGTGGGAGTTTATAGTATTGGTGAATATGAGTAGGGCATTGGTGGTGCTGTGGGATGTATGAAATCTGTGTTGGGTTGAGGAGAGAAGGTTGTTGTTGAGGAGACAGGAGAGGAACTTGTGATGAATACATCTTTCTAGGATCTTAGAGAGGGGTGAGAAAATTGCAATTGGTTGATAGTTGGAAAGGTCTAGGGAGGGGATACCTTTGTGAAGTGATATGATATATAAGGTTTTCCACAGAAGTGGAATGGTGTGTTCGGTGATGGATCTATTTATTAGAAGTGAAATAGGATAGGCTATAGCTGTGGATGCAATTTAGAGGTATTCAGCATGAAGATTATTGGCTGCAAGGGTCGTTGGTTTGAGTTTGGCTACAAGTTTTTGTAAAGCAGAGTTAGGAACAGACTTAGGTATGAGAGGTATAGTATTGATTTGGGCCTGAGGTAGTTGTGGGGTGTAGGAGGAAGTGATGTTGTTTAAGAGTTTGAGTACTGAGGAGGTGAAATAGTTATTAAAGCTGGAGGCTATGCCCAGGTCTGTACCTCTTATATTGGGTGCGGGAGTGGTGGTTCTTCCGGGCTGTAGGATGTTATTTATTGTTGCCCAGAATTTTGTGGTTTGGTACTGTATTTGTTTTGTTGAGTGATACAGTAATTTTATTTATCGAGCTTAACCTGCTTTTTTGCTATGTTTCAGAGCTCGCAAAAGATTTGCCTTGCTGCGGGTGATCTGGTGTGGCGCCATGTATTCAAGGCTTTATCCCTGGCTCTAAGTAGGGCTTTTGTGGTTTTCTGGAGCCAAGGGGTGCGGTTGCTACATATCCTGATAGTTTTTAATAAGCACATATTCAGATAGTACAGTAACTACTGCTGTTTACACCTCCTGTATAAGTATATTATATCAATACTCATGATAGTGTACTTGTGATAGTCACACAAGGTTACATGTCAATAGAGGTGAATGGATGTGATATAAACATCACTAACATCCTCACTAAAGAGGACATTTAGCAAGGACTGTATATACAATAGGGGTATGTACATACTCTGAAGAGCTTCAAAATTACTTGCATGATTATGACTGATGTAACCATAGCTCTCAACCAATCAGGGACAGAGAGCAACAGACTCCTGGACAAATGGTGACAGAAACAGGCACAATCATGGACACTTTTAAAATATTTCAACCATTTATCTGTGACAATGACAGAATATGTGAGTGTAACTTATTATACATGTTTTGCAGGAGCAGACGTGTACAATTGTAATTATTGTCTACTTTTTGGAGGGGTTAAGAGGAACAGTGCTAAAAGTGGAGTTGAAATCAGGGCCAATCCTGGCCAATTGGGAGGTTTGCATGACACCTAAGTCACGATCCCTACCTGCAAGAATTAAACTGATGACATCAATGTTGTCCCTGCACTGTGTATTCACTGGGTGCATCACAGAATGACTTGTCACACAAGCATTTAGCAAAACACCTTGAAAGGAAGTCTGCACTGTCAAATGAGAATGAGTATGCATCCCAAATAATAGTTCTGTGTGGCCTACCAGATGTGTGGGAGCTCACAGTGCCAAATATGATATACTTGACTAAAGCATCCCATAACAACACATACCAACACCCCACTGTTATGAGTGGATTCCCATCACACAATTGTGTATTGCATGCATCTGACGCATGTAATGCCAATGGATATTGTCTAAAGCATCTGCAATTGATGTGTGAACTAAGACATGATCCATTATAATGAATGGAACAGCAGTATGTGAGACTGATGGCAATGCATCAACTATGACCATATACACAGAAAATACAGCACTGCAAAGTCAAGTTTCAATGGTCATGGAAGTTGTCACTGCGATATTGCACACATACCAAACAATACATGGAGCACCCTCTATAAGCACCTGTCAAAAGTCAGCACATGTGCCACATGCTCACTGTCCCCTGGTATTGCCAGTCAAAATGTTATACTGTCATGACATCCTTTCATACATCCATATGTGTTCATGCAAACTATCAAGTGATGACTATTAAGTGATACTGATGTGGTGTAGTGAACATCAGCAATGCAGGACAGCCACACTATAGCTGTACTAGGATAAAGTTGGACTTCAGGCTGCACATCACCTCCAAATAAAGCCTTGGGTATGAAACGCATGTGCCACAGTGGAACTGTTACCGCAGTCATACAATTCTACCTATTTCACATCATTACATCAGTTGTACATCATATGCCTATAAGTTTTTCAGTGGAAATTTGTGAGTGAGGGCCCTGACACCATATATGAACACTTAAAAACTGAGGTGGATGTGGTTCATGAAAAACAGTTAATGACAGAAATGCTGACAGTCACACAATATAGCTAGGGAACACCTGTATAGTCCTTGAGAACAGCAATACAATAGTACATACAATGGATTCCCCAAGGTTACACATGAATCTTGCCATGTCATATGTTTGTGTATATAAGAGCATTATAACATGTGGATGAACCCTGTCACATGTGCTTATGTAATCACTATGATGTAATATTGCTTATGTCAAATATGAGGTAATGTTGCTTTATGTCAAATAACATTTCCAGATGCCAGATATACACATACACACCTGTGCCATACTGCAGCTGTTACTGTGATGGATGAATGAGAACTATGTAGAATGCAAGAACACATGCCTTAGTAAGGCAGCAATATACATAGCAATATACATAGCATCATCCCATGGCAACAGTCCTCAAGAGGCATATTACTACAGCTCTTATGGAAAGAATGTAACCAAATGGCATCAATGGCCATCGGTACAGAAGCTCAAATCACAGATTGGAATACACTGTTGTAGAGCTATTGTATATCTACACTTCAACATAGCACATGTCGATAACAACACTGACATGTGCAATGTTCAAAGTGTCATAGTACATTACCAGAGTAAGAGCCATGACCACATGAAATCTTAGCCATTATTATACTATTTAAACCCAACTTGCTACATATAGGTGATGGAAGATAGTAGGAGTATGTGTGTATGTGTAGGGGTATGTGGGTATGTGTAGAAGTATGTGTGTATGTGTGTATGTGCTGGATTGTATTATAGACTGTCTCTGTCCATATGCGACATGTGCACCATACCATGACAAAATTAGCAATCATGCATCCAATAGTCTGGACATGGCTTGTAGAGGGCAATGGAGGGGGCCTTTCTTCAAAATATGATGCTGACGTCCTAATGTTCCACAGAAATGATGTTACGCAGGCAGAGGGAAATGGGATGTTGGATTCATGAGGCTATGTAAAAGGTTCTCCTGAGTAGCAGTCAAATGAAAAGAAATTCAAAACATCTTACAGTGACCACAATTTACCACCAACCACACACACCCCAGTTGACTGAGCTTAGATTCAAATACCACACATGTCTAGGCATACAATCTGGATTCCATACATTTTACTTTAACCATATCAGAGTGCACTTTATATAGGATGATATTATCAATGTATGCTGAGTAGAAAATGTTGGGAGGAGTGTGTGACATAGATGTGGACTCCAGTATAAAAAGTGTTTCCAGACTGATAGTTAAATGAATACGCACACACTCATGTTAACTGCTGCAAGAAAAGAACCTCTGCCTATCTAGTGACACTAACTCAAGAGTGCAGTACTTATTGCTCATGCCAGCATGAGTCTGAATTTAGCCTTGTCAGAGGGCACTTTATAGGGTATGACATCTTCAGTGAATGCTCAGAAGATGTTCGAGAGGAGTGTCTGACATAGATGTGGACTCGTATCCCAGTTTTAAACTGTCTTTAGACTAATAGCTGAATGAACACACATACACTCAAGGTGACTGCTGGGAGATTAGAATTCCTACCTATCTAGTTACACAAGCTGCAGAACACAGTACTTAATACTATCACCAGCATAGAAGACTGGTTTTAAGTGTGTCACAATGCACTTTATAGAAGAAGGCATCATCAGTGTATGCTGACAAGAGGATGTTGGGAGGACTGTAAGATATTACTGTGGAGTCATGTAACAGTGTTGAAGTATCTTTTGAATGCTACTTGAGTGAGGGTGGCAGGACCTGGACTCGTCTCTTTTCACACACACACAAGTTAACTGCTATGAGAGTAGAACCCTTATCAATCTAACTACACAAGTTAGAGAACATGGTACTTAAGGCTCACACCACCACATAAGTCTGATTTTATCAGTGTCACAGTGCATTTTATAGAAGATGACATCATTAGTGCATGCTGAGAAGAGGATGTTGGGAGGGATGCATGAAACTGCAATGGAGACATATAGCAATGTAGCACTGTGAAAGTATCTTCTGAATATAATTGCTTGAGGGCAGCAGGACCTGGACCCATGCTCTTCTGACCACACATACACGCACACACACACACACACACACACACACACACACACACACACACACACACACAGACACACACACACACACACACACACACACACTCACACACACACTCAGACATAGACACACACAAAGTTGATTGCTGTGAAATTAAAACCCCTACCTGTCTAATTAAAGTTGCAGGTAACATATACTATGAGACTTGTTTGCAAACCCAGGACTTGTGATATGACTGTGTGAGCACACTTCGCAAAAGTACATATAAATATATCCTGGCAGCCTAGGTGAAATAAGCTGTCATGAAAAGTGAGACAGACATGTACCTGTTTCTTGGGATGTTGTGTAGATGACACATACAAACACAAACACACACACACACACACACACACACACACACACACACACACACACACACACACACACACACACACACACACACACACACACACACATTGGAAGCAATGATGGAGTTATGTATGTTTATATTCAAATGAAGGTAAGCCCATATCTATAGAAGTTACTGACAATATTAATGGGATGTGATCATGTATGACCAATGTCCAGAGTCACTATAAACCCATAACAAATGTAACAATGAGTTATGCTCTGTAGTTCTGGTGTTTGTTTGACAATGGCTCAAGTCTTGATATATCATTTGCAAGTGCATTGTTGCAGGGCCCACATGAATATTAGAAAGTATGTGTTCAGTAAAAGACACATGTCACTGCCCTTCTCTTGTGTTTATGAATGCATGTCCATGTGTTAGAGGATTACAGATCAGTAACCTGAGTCAGACATATATATATATATATATATATATATATATATATATATATATATATATATATATATACACCTATTCACAAAGTGCATCACCGAGAAACTGATTTGCATGGTCAATGGCAAAGTATTAGCACATTCATGATTTGAATTTCAGGAATTCAACTTGGACTTATGAAGTATCAGTGTCCATTGGTGCTTGTTGCCAAACTCTGCACAAAAAAGGAGATACAGTAAATTACCTGATTGGAGTTAACTGCAAAATACACCTGTTTGATGTTAATGTTTCATGTGTCAGGCTTGCAATATATGCTATTGGAGAAACTGCTAGCAGATAGTATGATGTGCATGCTGTAGTCTGTCTTTGAAATGTTGGGGTCAAAGTTTTACTACATAAAGAAATGTTGGCCTTGCCATCCACATTTATAGGTTCATAGGTTCATAGGTAGGTACTAGGCTATCGGCCCAAGGGCCTACGTAAGCCTAGCTAGCAAGGTTCCATGGCTTACGCCACCCAAGAAAGTTATTTTCCTGTGCCACTGTCAAGCAGAGACACAGAAGTGATCCCTGGGGTGTGTTTCCTATTTCCCATCCACTTGTCAAGATTTTTTTTGAAGAGTGCTAATGAAGAACTTTGCTTGACATAGATGGGTAGCTTGTTCCAGAATATAGGAAGTCTCTGGGACAGGAATCTATCCCTCCAGTGTGTCCTTTTTATTGTGGTGACAAGGTTTATGTCCATAGAGCATGTAGCTCAGAGGGCTTGGGATTTCTTTAGGTGTAGCATGTCCAACAGCTCTGGGTTTGACATAGCTTTATATGTTAGGCAGAGATCACCTTGGAGTAGGCGATATGCTACGGAGTAAAGCTGGAGTTTTTTGAGGCGGTCAGTGTAGGGCATTTATTTGAGGCCAGTAATCCTCTTTGTGAGGTACTTCTGTGGCCTTTCCAGCTGCTGCAGATGTCTTGTGAGGTACATTCCAAAAGGGGCGTTGTACTCTATAATGGGTCTAATGAGTGTCGACTAGAGGGGAACAATGACCTCTTTTTTCCTGGATGAGAACCCTTTTATGATGAGGTGTGCCACGTAGAAGGACTTCCTGACTACTGTGATGATGTGACTATCAAAGGAGAGACTACTGTCCACCTGGGTCCCAAGGTCTCTTATCACGCATTCGATGTTAAGTAGATTGCTGCCTATGTGGTAGTTCATGGGTACAGAGTTTTTACCAAGGGGGATGACACTGCACTTTTTGGCATTGAGCTTGCGGCCATGGCTCTGACACCAGGTATCTGTCTCAGTGAGGATGTCCACATCATTTGGGGACTTGACTATGTCTCTAAGTTTGCAGTCATCTGCGAACTTCATTATCCAGAGGCCTTCTGTGTTAGCCTGTACTTCAGAGAAGTAGATACCAAACAGGAGAGGTCCCAGGAAGGAACCCTGTGGTACTCCACTTGTCACTGCTTTGAGGTCAGATTTGGAGTCCGCAACTTTTACAGTGTGGGTTTTGTCAGTGAGCCAGTTGGCAACCCATCTTGTGACGTAGGAATTTATATCTAGTTTAGTGAATTTAGCTATAATTCCAGAATGGGGGATGGTGTTGAAAGCCTTGGCGAGGTCAAGATAGGCTGTGTAAACCACCTTACCCTCATCCACTGCTTTGGTGACTGCCTCAAAGAAGTCAATCATATTCAGGAGGCATGATCTGCCTTTCACAAACCCGAACTGCGTGGGATCCAGAATTTGGAGGTTACCAATGTCTTTGTTTATGATTTCCATGATGATAAGTTCCATGGCCTTGCAGACCAGGCTCATCAGGCTAATAGGTCGATAGTTCCCGGGATCAGTGGTGGCTCCCCCTTTGTGGAGTGGGATAACTGTTGCTGTGCACCATTCAGTGGGTGCAAAGCCTGATGTGAGGCTATTATTGAACATGGCGTTTAAGTGTGGAGCCAGTTCATTCTGACGTTCATGTAAAACACAGCCTGGGATGTTGTCTGGTCCCATTGATGCTGTGTTTTTGGCTTTAGAGAGTACAGCTTTTACCTGCATAATTGTGATTACAGGGACTCTGCATTCTTCCTGTATAGATATAGGCCCTTTAGGGGGTGAGGGGGGTAAAGTTAGCACTGAACCTATCTGCCAAAATGTTGGTAATATCAGTTGGTTCTGTAATTTTCATGCCTTTGTGTTGTAACTCAGAGCAGATCTGGGTGTTACCATCTAGATTCTTGACATAGCTATAGAATGCTTTGGGGTTGTCCTTGGATTTAGTGGCAATTTTGTTTTCGTAGCTAACTTTGGAGGATCTTATAAGGGATCTCACCTTCTTACTGAGGCTGACCAGGGAGCTCCTCCACTCATGGCATTTTACTCTCTTTTGCAGCAGTTTCTTCCTTTTCTTGTACAGTTTGTTTATGGCAGGGGACCACCAGATTGGCTTCCTTTTTTTGGAGGATAGCATCTTGGTTCTGTTTGGGATAGCATGATCCATGCACTCGTGTACGTGCTTATAGAATGCATTTGTGTAGGATTCAGCAGTTGTAACAGTATTGTCCATCTGCATGGGTGTCATGAAGTTCACCACTTTTGTCTTAAGAAGCATAAAGTTGGCTTTGGAGAAATTTTTTACTGTGGTTTCCTTAATGGGGGGTGGGGGCGAGATGTGGATATCAAGGGTGATAAGCTTATGGTTGGATTGGACCAACGAGGAGTTGACTTCATAGGTTCATAGGTTCATAGGTAGATACTAGGCTATTGGCCCTAGGGCCTATATAAGCCTAGCCAAAGGTACCCTAGCTTTCGCCACCCAAGAAAATTATTTTCCTGTGCCACTGTCTAGCAGAGCAACAGAAGTGATCCCCGGGGTGAATTTCCTATCTCCCATCCAATCATCAAGATTTCTCTTGAACAGTGCTAATGAGGAGCTTTGTTTGATATAGATAGGTAGTTTGTTCCAGAGTATGGGAAGTCTCTGGGACAGGAATCTATCACTCCAGCATGTTCTGTTTATTGTGGTGACGAGGTTTAGGTCCCTAGAGCATGTAGCTTGTAGGGATTGGGATTTCTTTAAGTGGAGCATGTCTAAAAGCTCTGGGTTTGACATAGCTTTGTGTGTTAGGCAGAGATCGCCTCTGAGTAGGCGATATGCAATGGAGTAAAGCTGCAGTTTTTTGAGACGGTCTGCATAGGGCATCTCTTTGAGGCCGGTAATCCTCTTTGTGAGGTATTTCTGTGGCCTTTCCAGTTGTTGTAGATGTCTTGTGAGGTACATACCAAAGGGCATTGTACTCTATAATGGGTCTAATGAGTGATGAGTAGAGGGAACAATGACCTCTTTTTTCCTGGATGAGAAACCTTTTGTGATGAGGTGTGCCACATAGAAGGATTTCCTGACTACTGTTGCAATGTGATTATCAAAGGAGAGACTACTGTCCACCTGTGTCCCAAGGTCTCTTATCACACTTTCGGTGTTAAGTAGACTACCACCTATGTGGTAGTTCATGGGTACTGAGTTTTACCAAAAGGAATGACAATGCACTTTTTGGCATTGAGCTTGAGGCCATGGCTTTGACATCAGGCATCTGTCTCAGCAAGGCCCTTTTGTAGGATGTCCACATCTTTTGGAGTTTTGATTATGGCTCCTAGTTTGCAGTCATCTGCGAACTTCATTAGCCAAAGACCTTCTGTGTTGGCCTGTACTTCAGAGAAGTAGATACCAAACAGGAGAGGACCCAGGACTGAACCCTGTGGTACTCCACTTGCCACTGGTCTGAAGCTGGATTTGGAGTTTGCTACTTTCACGGTGTGGGTTCTGTCAGTGAGCCAGTTGGCAACCCATCTTGTGACATAGGGATTTATACCTAGTTTAGTGAGTTTATCTATAATTCCAGAGTGGGGGATGGTGTCAAAAGCCTTGGCGAGATCTAGATAGGCTGTGTGAACCACCTTACCCTCATCTACGGCTTTGGTGACTGCTTCCAAGAAGTCTATCAGGTTTAGGAGACATGATCTGCCTTTTACAAACCTGAAGTTGGTGGGGTCCTGAGTTTGGAGATTATCAATGTCATTGTTTATAAGTTCCATGATGATACGCTCCATAGCCTTGCAGACCAGGCTCGTTAGGCTAATAGGGCGGTAGTTTCCAGGGTCTGTGGTGGCTCCCCTTTTGTGGAGTGGGATAACTGTCTCTGTGCGCCATTCAGTGGGCACATAGCCTGAGGTGAGGCGATGACTGAACATGGTACTTAGGTGGGGTGCCAGTTCGTTCTGTAGTTCATGTAGAACACAGTCTGGGATGTCATCAGGTCCCATGGATGCTCTGTTCTTGGCATTGGATAGTGTGTTTTTTTACCTGTGCAGCCGTGATTACAGGAACTTTGCATTCTTCTGGTATAGAGATGGGCCCTTTAGGGGATGACAAAGGGGTAAAGTTAGCACTGAACCTATCTGCCAGGATGTTGGCAATATCCGTTGGTTCTGTATATTTAGTGCCATTGTGCTGTAACTCAGAGCAGATCTGAGTGTTGCCATTTAGATTCTTGACATAGCTATAGAATGCTTTGTGGTTGTCTTTAGAGTCAGTGGCGATTTTGTTTTCATAACTAGCTTTGGAGGATTTTATGAGGGATCTCGGCTTCTTACTGAAGCTGACCAGGGAGTTTCTCCCATCATGGGATTTTACCAGTGGCGTCTGGTGACTTCAAATTAAAGGGGGGCTGCAGGAGACAGCTGAATGGGTGGGGCCAATGGGAAGGGGTGTGGCCAACCAGAAAGGGGTGGAGCTATGCTCAAAACTACAACAACTGGAACTTTAATTAAATACGCTGTCCTGGGTGCCAAACAGTCATTAGGAGAGTGGAATCAAGACAAAATGAAGTGTAGAAGAAAAAAATATTTCAATGCATTGGCTACATGACAACTTACTTAATATCCAGATGGAAACAGGTTGTGAGACATGAAAAATAAATTACTTTTTAAATACATTACTGGAATGCCAGTCAAAATCAAGTATAAAAAAAACAAGCAGCACTCAACTCAAACCACTACTCCTTGCACTGCAATTCTAATTATAATTTATATTCAGCTTTATAAAATTACCAAGTAGCATGCCGAAAGTAGCAATCTCTGTGATACCCCCACTTGTAAAAATGTTTCTTATCCAAAAAAGACCTGCTGCCTGACACAACTATCTACTTGTTTCATGGAGAAGGCATGATCAAAGTAAAAAATGAACAGCAAACAAGAAACAAGCTCAAGATAAATTGCTTAAAGGATTTTTGCGCAAGTTATGGACCACACATGATAGATTGGCATTCTGTTTAGTTTACGGATAACCCTGCAAAGATGACTGCAAGTCTCCAACAAAAGATGACTGCAAGTCTCCAACAAATGTAATGAGCTTCTGAAAATACTGTAATCCTGTCCTTTTATTACAAATAGTGTCATATGCATTTCAATACCCAAGGCTTATACATTATCTAGTTATGTAAATATTCTCGGCATGGCAACAACGAAAAGGCTTTCAATGCTGGTAATTCTTTAACAGTATGCTTATTAAAGCTTACTTGCATCTTACAATCTCCGACAAGCTTACCTGATGGTCATTAAATCATTGCTACTTAAACAGAGAAAAAGGGCACTGTGACAGCATGCATTTCCTGAATAATAAGAAGTATAAATCAACAGTATAAAAATATAACAGAAAACCAGAACATTCTGCAAAATCAAGGACAAATGAAAAGCCACGGTCGTACTTGTGGTCTACATTGGATGGGGGAATACTCTGCACACTTACACTGCATAACTGCTCCTTGCCTTCCTTGGACACATCCAGAGCCACTACAATGGGGAGTGGGGTGCAACAAGTATGTCACAATTTGAAATGTCTCTGGCTGACAGTGATGGCTCTGACACTCATACCTCTCAACTTCAGAGCAAGAAATCTGGACAAAGCCATACATAGAACTAGAAGTGGGACACAGGCCCAAAAATAAGTACAATTTTTAAATATTGCTCTTATTAACTTAGATAATAGAACAGTAGTAGGTCTTGCATTAGTATGAATTTTCTGAAGGGTATGAAATCTGAAACTCAAATGTCTGTCATTATTTTCTAACTTCAGTCTTTAATGACTTGCCACTAATTTGCCAGAAAAAACACAATTTTACAGACCAAAATGTGATGCAAAAATATAAAGTTGCCACACAATACAGCAGGGAACCTGTCAAAAAGGGACACCTTTTTAATATTAACACTGTTAACTTGAGCAGCTAACAAAATAAGAGCATCTACATGCATTTCTGAAATAAAAGTAATCTATAACTCTGATCATTACAGTTATATATAATTGTAAACCCTCCACGTTTTCTTCCAAAATTGCCATTTTGAGGAGGGATTATTACGGGAGAGCAACATTTTGAGCCAAAACTGGGGACAATGGAGAGGTCTGGATATTTCTAATTCTACAAAGCGATTTGCACATACCTCTCAACCTCTTAATGCAGGAAATCTGGACAAGGCCAAATATGTTGGGGGAACATACAAACACTACTAAAAATTGCTCTTGTATAAACGTAAGACAGTTGATAGAATAGCAGGTCTTTCATTAGCATGCATTTTTCTGAAGGTTATGACGTCTGAAACTCACTGTTTGTCATTTAGTGACTTCATTCCTAAATGATTTGCTAGAAAACCACAAATTTTATGAGGAACAAACCAAAAATAAGAAGCAAATATCTATTGATTCTGCAAACATATGGACAACTGAGAGGTATAGTTCAACCGGGGCTGTCTGAGTTTGCTACCCCCCTCACAAAATCATGGTCGAATGGAGCCTCCCCCCTGCAGCCATTCCAATGTCCCATTCTTTGGTTATTTTGCCCCATTTACCATAAACACTAATGTGCATACTGCTTTACTTCTGTGATGATTTAGATTTCATTTGAAAGTTTTATTTTGCATTTTACAGCACAAACCCTAATAGATATCTGTTAAACAAAGCAATGCAGTCTCACAATGAAAATATACTTGGCATTAAAACTTCTCTGCCTTTGAAACTTACATGCATTGAAACAGCATTGAAACCCACATTCAAAGAAAATACATTTTGCCAGTGGCAGAAAAAGATTAACTCTGGGCTGTTTTCAAAATCATAAGCCACTTGAAAATGAAACATACACATGCTCTTTGATACACCTTCCTGACTGTATTACATTATATTCCTTATACAATGCATAGATCTCCCTTCAAAAGACTGCAGGAGACAGAATACAGGGATAAGGTCTTGAGGTGGTCTGCTTAGGACATGTTACTTATGCCCTGTATTCTTTTAGTGAGAAACCACTGTGGACATTCTAATTGCTGGATATGCCAGGTTAGGTACATACCAAAGGGGCCACTGTACTCAGTGATAGGTCTGATGAATGATGACTACAGTGGAACAATGACTTTCTTGGACCTAGATGCCATACCTTTGTTTATAGGTTGCACAACATAGAATGATTTACTCTCTACTGTAGACATGTGATTATCAACGGCTTGATTGCTGTCTGTGTGTGTCCCAAAGTCCTTGACAACTGGGTCAGCTCTTAGGAGTGTATTATCAATATGATAGTTACTAGGAGTGCTGGATCTGGCCCTGGGTATTGTAGCAGTACTGCCCTTCCTAAAGCTTTCTATCTTGCATTCTTTGAATTTGAAAGCTGATCTTTGCTGCTTTGCATTCTAGATGCTTAGAATTAATAAAAGTATAGCAAATGTCAAAAACAGTTTGGAAAGGTTTTGGAGAAATGGCAGCGTGTGCAGCAACTGAAATAATGAATACAACTGCATGCTATTCAAAAAGTATCAGGATGTTAAATCCACACCCTGAATTTGAATGAATTAAGCATTTCTGTTACACAAATAGAAGTGTTTCACCAACATTTGCAGTGGAAAAAAATTAACAAGTAGTTGCAGAGTTGAGCACCAGAGTTAGTATTAAGGAATTTCCAGTATCAACCAGTTATCTTCATTTGCAGAAAGTAGAAATGCAAGCCTAATTTATCTTTTTTACATAACAACTCCGTAAGTGCTTTGTACACCAGGAGAACCAGGGAGAGGAGGGAGAATGTTATTTTTGGTCTGTACAAGGAATACGAGAAGTATAAATTAATTCCATTTCTACTCTTCTCTTTTGACAATCATAAACTTACTCTTAATAAGAAGTTTGGATGTAGTATGTTATGGCAGCTTTGAATGCACTTATTTGATAGTGTTGGTGGTAGGGAATGACACAGTAGTGCATCATATAAGCAGTGGCAGTATATTGTTATATCACCACAGAAAACAACATTTGCCACCATGGACATGTATTTTTTTCTTCATAAAATTACAAAGTTATATTCAACATAAGAGAGGCCTTTTTACTGCATTACATCATTCATATACTAGATGGCTACCTATGTAAAAAAAAAGGAAAAATGCCATGGGTGGTACTGAAGTAAAAAAATTCAAAACCACTAACTCAAAGATGCCAAACAACTGAGGATTCAAAAACGAATGGAGCTGTACCACTATATTTATAGCATCAAAAGCAGAACAGAATTGCATTCTCATCTAGGGTAAAATGATTAAATACATACCATTAGTCAGTACTGCTAGAGAGGGGAAGCTCTTACTTTTGGAACAAAGAGGTCTTGCGGAAGGCTCTTCAGTTCCTGAAATGTCAGTCAACATCCAGCCTATACAAAGGGCTACAATTCCTGCTGATGTGAAGGACTAATGCAGTGGATTTAATTCTAGTTCAACATAAACAAGTACAGAAAGTAAAAAGAGTCATACTACTGTGCCACAAATAGTACGTCTGTAGAATTCACACCCCTCAAACTGCTAGTTCTACTTAAACAATTACTTTCTAGGCCTATTCAGTGCTAACAAAGCTTGGCACAGGCTTGACATATGTACAAGTGGGCATACCAGAACATTTAGATAAAGTCCAACTGCTGTCAAAGCAATACAAGCAGTATTCGCAGCTGTAGGACAGTTCACTTAACTATATTTAAACAAAATATAATCCACGGGTTGGGACCTCCCAAGCAAGGCTTTAATGGCATGGTTAGTATAAGACTTTTGTTTTCAGACTTTGACAGAAACTTAATATTTCCTGCAGCTCTGAAACATTGGAAATGTTTAATCAAACAAATGGAAGTCAATATTTTCCAAGATTTTCCACCTGAAATAGCTAAGAAAAGAAAAGCCTTCACCAAAATTAGGAAGCAGCTGTGGTTAAAAGGTCTTGCAACAATATTTGTTTTTCCAGCAGAAAGACGTTTCTTTCTTTTTCTTGAAGCACAATTAAAACTTTACAAAGTAAATGTTGTGTCATAAGACTCCATGTGGATAAATAAGGATCACCATCATTTTCAGGGCAGCACATTTTTTGGTGGGGGGAGAAGGAACCTACATCCAATATTTTAAATATTAATGGCTTACACCATCATGAAAAAGACTATTTTTCAAATTTACTTTACAAGTTAAAGGCTTTATCATCTGCTTACACGAAGTGCATATGCTGTCATCAAAATGTGGTATTTAACCAATGATAAAGACTGTAAGAAAATCCCTGGGGATTCATAAAGAAATCAACCACTGACAGTAAGTACAGCACCCAAAAGGAGCTGCTTACATGATGCAGGGAACTGCAATTCAGAGAAATGTGAGCTGCAATATGGAAAGACTCACTTAATTTGCGCTACTGCAGATAAGCACACGGTCTACACACACACACACACACACACACACACACACACACACACACACACACACACACACACACACACACACACACACACACACACTCACACACACACACACACACACACACACACACACACACACACACACACACACACACACACACACACACACACCCTACCTGGATCGATGTAGGTCCCTTCGTTGCATGCTTCCCTACGTCCGTTGCAGCATTAAATCCACAGCCCGCGAGATGTTCTTCCCCCGACGAGACTCCAGCCTGCCGACGTTGCAGTCCGAGTCCGATCCCTTTCCAGCGACAGTCTATGCAGTTACAACTGCATAGACTTCTGGGATCTCTGCTCTTGAATGTTTCCTAATCCGGACTGCTGTTGAGACAGTCTGCGCATGCTCCAGACTGTCTCAGCAGCAGTCAGGATATCGGAAATAGTGCGCATGCATGAAGGTCCACTATTTGCAATTTTTTTTTTTATTTTATTTTCTGTTTTATTTTATTTTATTTCTTTTTTACAGCTGGGGGGCCTGCAGTCCGGCAGTCCAATAGCATGGGCCGCCCCTGGATTTTACTCTTTTTTGCAACAGTTTCTTTCTTCTGTTGTAGAGTTTGTTTATGGCAAGGGACCACCAGATTGGCTTCCTGTTTTTGGAGGATAGCATCTTGGTTCTGTTAGGGATTGCACGATCCATGCACTCATGTAAGTGCTTATAAAGTGCATTTGTGTAGGATTCAGCAGTCATACATCTATTGTCCATCAGCATGGGTGTCGTGAAGTTTGCCACTTCTGTCTTAAGAAGCGTGAAGTTGGCTTTGGAGAAATTTTTTACTGTGGTTTCCCTAATGGGAGGTGGGGGAGGGATATGGATGTCTAGGGTGATTAGCTTATGGTCGAATCTGACCAACGAGGAATTGACTTCTGGTGTGGAGCACCGGTTGCCCATGTTGGTAATAACCAGGTCTAGGATATTGCTGCCCCTGGTGGGGGTGTGGATAAGTTAATCCATGGCATTGGAATTTATGAATTCCAGAAAACGTTGAGCACAAGAGTTGGTACATCAGTAGTTTTCCCAGTTAGTGGTAGGGTAGTTGAAATCGCCTATTATTAGGGTGTTAGGTTGTACCCTAATATTTTCCAGTGTATTAAGAAATGAGGAGTGGGAATCCTGCAGCATGGTGGGGGATCTGTAGCAAGCTACAATTTGGATTGCGGTCTTGCCCAGAGTTAGTTGCACTTGGATAATCTTGGATGCATTATGCTGAGCAACTAGCCTGGAGGTGTGGATATCCTTAATGAATATGGACATGCCTCTGCCTTTAGTGTTTCGGTCCAGGTTAGGTGGCCGAAAGGTGTGGTATGAATTATAGCCTGGTAATGCAGGGGTACTCTCTGAAGCCTTGAACCAGGTTTCTGTCACTGCACAGATGTCGATGTTCTCCATTTTAAGGAGTGCCTCGAGAGAGTGCATTTTGAGGTTTAGACTTCTAGCATTGAGTAGCAATTCCCTCGTATTCTTCTTGACTGTACCTGTTAGGGTGGTGAATTTGTCATTTGAACCTTGCCTAAAAAAGGCACTATAGGGGTGGCTAGAGCCTTAGCCAGTATCCGGAATCCCAGGGGCGACAGGTGCAGGCCATCTCTTGCAAAGCATCGTGGCTTGTCGATCATGTCATCCCAGGCAGACAGATACTGGATCCCCTTAGAATGACACAGACTGCAGGTGTGGAACACCGGTCACTCATGTTGGTAATGACTATGTCTAGGATATTGTTGCCCCTGGTGGGGGTGTGGATAAGTTGATCTAGGGCATTGGAGTTTATGAATTCCAGAAAGCGTTGAGCTAAGGAGTTGGTACAAGAGTAGTTTTCCCAGTTAATGGTGGGGTAGTTGAAGTCACCCATTATTAGGGTGTTTGGTTGAACCCTAATATTTTCCAGTACATCAAGAAAAGAGGAGTGGGCATCCTGGGGCATGGTGGGGGATCTGTAGCAAGCTACAATTTGGATTGCAGTTTTGCCCAGAGTTAGTTGCACTTGGATAACCTTGGATGCATTATGCTGAGCAACTAGCCTGGAGGTGTGGATATCCTTAACGAATATAGACACACCTCTGCCTTTGGTGTTTCGGTCCAGGTTACATGGCCGAAATGTGTGGTATGAGTTATAGCCTGGTAGTGCAGGGGTGCTCTCTGGAGCCTTGAACCAGGTCTCAGTCACTGCACAGATATCGATGTTCTCCATTTCAAGGAGTGCCTCGAGTGAGTGCATTTTGAGATTTAGACTTCTAGCATTGAGTAGCATTTCCCTCAGTTTTTGCTTGCCTGTTCCTGTTATGGTGGTGAATTTGTTATTTGAACCTTGCCTAAAAAAGGCACTATAGGGACAGCAAGAGCCTTAGCCAGTATCCAGAATCCCAGGGGCGACAGGTGCAGGCCATCTGTGGCAAAGCATCGTGGTCTGTAGACCATGTCATCCCAAGCAGACATACTGGATCCCCTTAGAATGACACCAGAAGCTTAGCCAATTTTTGAAGTCAATCATTTTGTCCTTGTACTGCGGTATCATTCCGGGCGATGGCAGAATGCTACTCAGGGCTAGGGTCATACCTGCCTGGGCTACAAGATCGGAGAGCTCTTCCATGTCTCTTTTCATGTAGTCCAGGGAGGTACGTCTCAGGTCATTCACACCAACATGGACAATGACAGAGTCATATTTGTACTTGTTGTGGAGTGACCTGAGTGCATGGGTTATGTGGCAGATCCTGGCACCCGACAGGCAGCTGACAGTAACCTTCTCCTTGTTTAGCCTGGTGAGTGGGACATCAGTGTGCCTGACTATAGAGTCACCTATGACTAGTGTGTTGGGTACATCGTTTTGCCTTATTGACTGTGGTTGAGTGCAAACTGAGTCTGTGGGCTATGTGTCATTTGGGTTGTGTTGGGGGATGAAGGTTGCTTGCGTTTCTGCTTTGGAGGTCTCTGTTGCTTAGACAGATTATTACTGAAAGCCTCTGCAAATGTTTTTGTGTTACTATGGTGGATTCTGGTGGTGTAGATTTAGTGAGACAATGTGATGAGTGTGGTGTGGTGCAAATGTTTACATTCTCCTCATGACTGTCAAGTTCAGTCTTAGTTGGAGAGAGCTTTAGCTCCAGTTTGGCTAGATAAGTGCATCTCTCACAGGTTGTAGTGTTGGGTGGTAGGATGAGAGGATTGTCTGTGTACATGAGGCAATTTCTACATTGCCTCAAGATGCCCAGATTCATAAGATAGACAGGAGAGAACACTGGGAGCTGACCCTTGGACATGCCTGAATAAAAAACTATTTTCCTCTGGATAAGTGAGGAAAGTGAGTACAAGGATATTTTTCTCTAAGCAAGTGAGAAAGGTAAGTACAAAAACTATTTTCCTCTAGGTAATGAGGAAGATTGAGTGCTATAGTAATTAGTAGCTTATTTAGTGCTTACAAGTGCTGAACAAGTTCTGAGCATGAATAAGCAAATTTAAGTGCTAAAACTAAGAATCTGTATCTGCACTAGACGAGTTACAGGACAGAAACAAGTGCAAATGCAGGCTTTCAAATCAGAAAGTTGAGAGAGATGGAAGATTGCCCAAACGGCCAATAACTACAATTTCTGTTTCAGAACCACTCCTTATGTGGTAGACAGATTACCTAGTGCTTACCACTCCCACTGATAAGCTAGAAGGCTTCCCTCCAACACAGAAAGGCTTGGGGGGCTCAGAAGCTTACATACAGTCATGGATACAGCAAATCTGTATCTGGAATACTAGTTACAGGAATGGTAGGAAACAGACTTACAGTATTTTTTACTTATTTTTTTTTTTTTACAGTAAAGTAGCATACAGTAATAAAAACAATTCACATGCAGTGCAAGCTAGCACACTTGAGTATGCAGCAATATTAGACCAAACACAATTTAAAAAATGCAATTAAATTAAAAAGGACTAAAAGCAAGTGCAGAATGAGTTTATTAGGTAGAATATGGTAAAGGAATGGGACTGGGGGAGTTTCCCAGATCAAACCTACAGTGGGCCGGGCAACTGCAAAAGCTACCAAATTTAAACTACAAACCAAAAATAGGGAGGGTGGGAAAAGTATCAACACAGATCTAAGCAACAACTAACTAGAAATTTTAAAACCAAAAAAATATACTCAGCTCTGTATATTTGCCGATCAGTCTCTCAGAACAGTGAGACAACAGTTTCAACAGAGATCTAAGCAACAATTAACAAACTCTATAACCAAAAAAAATATACTCAGCTCTGTATATTTGAAGATAGTCTGTAAGGCAGTCTCTCAGAACACAGGTTCCAGCAATTTGGATGCAGCTGTTACTATACCAACTGAAGACACAGCAGAAAATGGGGGGGGGGCAGTTTCAACAGAGATCTAAGCAACAACTAACAGTACAAACTTTAAAACCAAAAAAAATATACTCAGCTATGTATATTTGCCGATCACTCTCTCAGAACAGTGAAACAACAGTTTCAACAGAGATCTAAGCAACAATTAACAAACTCTATAACCAAAAAATATATACTCAGCTCTGTATATTTGCAGATAGTCTGTAAGGCAGTCTCTCAGAACACAGCTTCCAGCAATTTGAATGCAGCTGTTACCATACCAACTGAAGACACAGCAGAAAATGGGGGGGGGGGGCAGTTTCAACAGAGATCTAAGCAACAACTAACAGTACAAACTTTAAAACCAAAAAATATACTCAGCTCTGTATATTTGCCGATCAGTCTCTCAGAACAGTGAGACAACAGTTTCAACAGAGATTTAAGCAACAATTAACAAACTCTATAACCAAAAACAATATACTCAGCTCTGTATATTTGCAGATAGTCTGTAAGGCAGTCTCTCAGAACACAGGTTCCAGCATTTTGAATGCCAGCTGTTACTATACCAACTGAAGACACAGCAGAAAATGTGGGGGGGGGGGGCAGTTTCAACAGAGATCTAAGCAACAACTAACATTACAAACTTTAAAACCAAAAAAATATACTCAGCTCTGTATATTTGCCGATCAGTCTCTCAGAACAGTGAGACAACAGTTTCAACAGAGATCTAAGCAACAATTAACAAACTCTATAACCAAACAAAATATACTCAGCTCTGTATATTTGCAGTTAGTCTGTAAGGCAGTCTCTCAGAACACAGGTTCCAGCAATTTGAATGCAGCTGTTACTGTACCAATTGAAGACACAGTAAAAAATGGGGGGGGGGCAGTTTCAACAGAGATCTAAGCAACAACTAACAGTACAAACTTTAAAACCAAAAAAATATACTCAGCTCTGTATATTTGCCGATTAGTCTCTCAGAACAGTGAGACAACAGTTTCAACAGAGATCTAAGCAACAATTAACAAACTCTATAACCAAAAATTACTCAGCTCTGTATATTTGCAGGTAGTCTGTAAGGCAGTCTCTCAGAACACAACGTTAAATGCCGAGCATAAGAGGATCTCTGCTTAAGTAAAACAGTGAATAATTTAAGTTAGTACACCTTCTTTCATACAAACAGCCTCTGGTGATGGGTGGCTGACAGCACTCTGGACAGTACTCAATGTGGAAAATAACATCTGTTGCCTAGCTTTCCCTGTGGCACAGTGTGTAAGAACAGTTCCTAGTCAGACCACAGGTAAATTGAGATTTGAATATAGATGATTTTTTTTTTGTTTTGTTTTACAAGTGGTGTCAACAAGTCATTAGCTAAAAAAAGTGATCAGGACTGCAAATGTGACAGTCAATGACTGCACTAAAGCATTGTATTCCCCAAACTGTATCAGTAATACCTACCTCAATACACTTGTACAACTAGTAGCTATTTTGCAGGCTTCACTTCAAATCACAAGATAATTGTGCATACAGCTTGCTACAAATAACAAGGGGTGGTACATCTTTGACATGATTTTTATGACTCATCAGATATGTTATTTGTGTAGGGCAGGATATCCTGAAAAGTGTGTGCCATGTGCTTCTTCACAGTAAGGTAATTTTCCACATCATATTAGATGAACATTTCATCCATCATCCTACTAAAGATGCTACAATATATTCTCATGAGACAAAAGAGATGATGACAGACACAGGCCTGTAGGATGTACTGTCCTGGCACATTCATGAACATCCTAATGATGTGTTGGTACGACATGTCTTCTCAGTCTGTTTCTTTGAGATCAGCACTTGTTCAGTACTTGTTGAAAGCACTAAATAAGTAACAAAATACTACAGCACTCAACTTTCCTCACTTGTCTAGAGGAAAACAGTTTTTAGTACTTAATAAATAAGCACCTATCCAGGCATGTCTAAGGGTCAGCTCTCGGTGTTTTCCCCTATATGCCTGAAGAATCTGGGCATCTTGGGCAATGCAGCAATTGCCTCATGTACACAGACAACCCTCTCCTACCACCCAACACTACAACCTGTGAGAGATGCACTTATATAGCCAAATTGGAAGCAAAGCTCTCTTCACCCAAGACTGGACTAGACAGTCAAGAGGAGAAGGTAAACACTTGCACCACACCACACTCATCACATAGTCCCTCAAAACCTACACCACCAAAATGCACACATAGAAACATGAAACACACACCTACATTCACGGAGGCTCTTAATAAAAATCTGCTCAAGCAACAGACACCTCCAAAGCAGAAACATAAGCAACTTCCAGCCCCCCAATACAACCCAAATGACACATAGCCCACAAACTCAGTGTGCCACTCAACCACAGCCCAGAAGGCATAACAATGTACCCAACACTCTAGTCATAGGTGACTCTATAGTCAGGCACACTGATGTTCCACTCACCAGGCTAAACAAGGAGAAAGCTACTGTCAGCTTCCTGTCGGGTGCCAGGATCCACCACATAATGCACACACTCAGGTCACTCCACAACAAGTACAAATATAACTGTGTCATTGTCCATGTTGGTGTGAATGACCTGAAATGTACCTCCCAGGACAACATGAAAAGAGACATGGAGGAGCTCTCTGATCTTGTAGCCCAGGCAGGTATGACCCTAGCCCTGAGTAGCAGCCTGCCATCACCCAGAATGATACCACATTAGAAGGACAAAATTATTGACCTAAACAATTGGCTAAGTTTCTGGTGTCATTCTAAGGGGATCCAGTATCTGTCTGCCTGGAATGACATGATCGATTGACCACAATACTTTGCCAGAGATGGCCTGCACCTGTCACCCTTGGGATTCTGGATACTGGCTAAGGGTCTTGCCACCCCTCTAGTGCCTTTTTTAGGCAAGGTTCAAATGACAAATTCACCACCATAACAGGTAAAAGCAAGCAAAATCTGAGGATAATGCTACTCAATGCTAGACGTCTAAACCTCAAAATGCATTCACTCGAGGCACTCCTTAAAATGGAGAACATCGACATCTGTGCAGTGACAGAGACCTGGTTCAAGGCTCCAGAGAGCACCCCTGCATTACCAAGCTGTAATTCATACCACACCTTTCAGCCACCTAACCTGGACCAAAAGACAAAAGGCGGAGGTATGTTCATATTCATTAATCATATCCACACCTTCAGGCTAGTTGCTCAGCATAATGCATCTGAGATTATCCAAGTGCAACTAACTCTGGGCAAGACCACACTCCAAATTGTAACTTGCTACAGATCCCCACTCATACCCCAGGATTCCCACTCCTCATTTCTTGATACACTGAAAAATTTTATGGTACAACCCAGCCCCCTAATAATGAGTGATTTCAACTACCCCACCATTACAACTACTCATGTACCAACTCTTTTGCTCAGCGTTTTCTGGAATTCATAAATTCCAATGCCTTGGATCAACTTATCCACATCCCGACCAAGGGTAGCAATATCCTAGACCTGGTCATTACCAGCATGGGCAACTGGTATTCCATACCAGAGGTCAACTCCTTGTTGGTCAGATGCAACCACAAGCTAATCTCCCTAGACATCCGCATCCAGCCCCCACCTCCCATTAGGGAAACCATGGTAAAAAATTTCTCCAAAGCCAACTTCACGCTTCTTAAGACAGAAGTGGCAAACTTCATGACACCCATGCAGATGGACAATAGAGGTACGGCTGCTGAATCCTACACAAATGCACTTTATAAGCACTTACACATGTGCATGGATTGTGCTATCCCTAACAGATCCAAGATGCTATCCTCCAAAAAAAGGAAGCCAATCTGGTGGTTTCCTGCCATAAACAAACTCTGCAACAGAAGAAAGAAACTCTTGCAAAAAAGAGAAAAATCCCATGATTGGAGGAACTCCCTGGTCAGCCTCAGTAAGAAGCTGAGATCCCTCATTAAATCCTCCAAAGATAGTTATGAAAATGCCACTGATTCTAAAGACAATCACAAAGCATTCTATAGCTATGTCAAGAATGTCAGTGGCAACATTCAGCTCTTCTCTAAGTTACAGTGCAATGGCAATAAATATACAGAAACAATGGATATTGCCAACATCCTGGTAGATAGGTTCTGTGCTATCTTTACCCCCCTCTCACCCCCTAAAGGGCCCATTGCTATTCCGGAAGAATGCAAAGTTCCTGTTATTACGGCTGCATTGGAAGAAACTACACTCTCCAAAGCCAAGAACACAGCATCCATGAGACCTGACAACATCCCAGGCAGCATTCTACACAGACTGCAGAATGAACTGGCTCCCCATCTAAGCACCATGTTCAATCATAGCCTCACGACAGGCTTTGTGCTCAATGAATGGTGCACAGCAACAGTCATCCCACTCCACAAAGGGGGAGCCACCACTGATCCCAGGAACTATCAACCTATTAGCCTGATGAACCTAGTCTGTAAGGCCATGGAATGTATCATCATGGAACTCAAACAAAGACATTGGTAATCTCTAAACTCTGGACCCCGTGCAGTTTGGGTTTGTAAAAGGCAGATCATGCCTCCTGAACCTGATCGACTTCTTTGAGGCAGTCATCAAAGCCATAGATATGGGTAAGGTGGTTTACACAGCTTTTCTTGACCTCGCCAAGGCTTTTGACACCATCCTCCATTCTGGAATTATAGGTAAACTCACTTAACTAGAAATGAATCCCTACATCACAAGATGGGTTGCCAACTGGCTCACTGACAGAACCCACACTGTAAACATTGCCGACTCCAAATCTGACTTCAAACCAGTGACAAGTGGAGTACCACATGGTTCAGTCCTGGGACCTCTCCTGTGTGGTATCTACTTCTCAGAAGTACAGGCTAACACAGAAGGCCTTTGGCTAATAAAGTTTGCAGATGACTGCAAACTAGGAACCATAGTCGAGTCCCCAAATGATGTGGACATCCTACAGAAGGGCTTCACTGAGACAGATGCCTGGTGTCAGAACCATGGCCTCAAACTCAATGCCAGAAAGTGCATTGTCATCCCCTTTGGTAGAAACTCTGTACCCATGAACTACCACATAGGTGACAGTCTACTTAACACCAAATTTGTGATAAGAGACCTTGGGACCTAGGTGGACAGTAGTCTCTCCTTTGATAATCACATTGGCACAGTAGTCAGGAAATCCTTCTATGTGGCACACCTCATCACAAAATGGTTCTCATCCAGGAAAAAAGAGGTTATTGTTCCCCTCTACTTGACACTCATTAGACCCATTATAGAGTAGAATGCCCCTTTTAGAATGTACCTCACAAGACATCTGCAGCAGCTGGAAAGGCCACAGAAGTACCTCACAAAGAGGACTGCTGGCATCAAACAGATGCCCTACACTGACCATCTCAAAAATTCCAGCCAGTGTGGGGGATGGTTTCAAAAGCCTTGGCGAGATCTAGACAGGCTGTGTGAACCACCTTACCCTTGTCTACAGCTTTGCTGACTGCTTCAAAGAAGTCTATCAGGTTTAGGAGACATGATCTGCTTTTTACAAACCCGAACTGGGTGGGGTCCAGAGTTTGGAGATTACCAATGTCTTTGTTTATAAGATACATGATACATTCCATGACCTTGCAGACCATGTTCATTAGGCTAATAGAACAATAGTTCCCAGGGTCCGTGGTGGCTTCTCCTTTGTGGAGTGAGATAACCATTGCTGTGTGCCATTCAGTTGGCACAAAGCCTGAAGTGAGGCTATGACTGAACATGGTGCTTAGGTGGGGAGCCAGTTCATTCTGCAGTTCATGTAGAACGCAGCCTGGGATGTTGTCAGGTCCCATGGATGCTGTGTTCTTGGCTTTGGAGAGTGTGTTTTTTACCAGTGCAGCCATGATTACAGGAACTTTGCATTCTTTTGGTATAGAGCTGGGCCGTTTAGAGGGTGAGAGGGGTTAAAGTTAGCACTGAACCTATCTGCCAGGATGTTGGCAATATCAGTTGGTTCTGTATATTTAATGCCATTGTGCTGTAACTCAGAGCAGATCTGAATGTTGCCATTGCGATGCTTGACATAGCTATAAAATGATTTTTGGTTGTCTTTAGAATTAGTGGCAATTTGGTTATTGTAACTAGCTTTGGAGGATTTTATGAGGGATCTCAGCTTCTTACTGAGGCTGAACAGGGAGTTCTTCCAATCATGAGATTTTACTCTTTTTTGCAACAGTTTCTTTCTTCTGTTGTAGAGTTTGTTTATGGTAGGGGACCACCAGATTGGCTTCCTTTTTTGGAGGATAGCATCTTGGTTCTGTTAGGGACAGCATAATCCATGCACTAGTGTAAGTGCTTATAAAGTGCATTTGTGTAGGATTCAGCAGTAGTACCTCTATTGTCTGTCTGCATGGGTGTCGTGAAGTTTGCCACTTCTGTCTTAAAGAGCTTGAAGTTGGCTTTGGAGAACTTTTTCATGGTAGTTTCCCTAATGGGGGCTGGGGGCGGGATGTGGATGTCTAGGGTGATTAGCTTGTGGTCGGATCTGACCAATGCGGAATTGACCTCTGGTGTGGAATACCGGTCACCCATGTTGGTAATAACCAGGTCTAGGATATTGCTGCCCCTGGTGGGGGTGTGGATAAGTTGATCCAAGTCATTGTAATTTATGAATTCCAGAAAATGTTGAGCAAAAGAGTTGGTACATGAGTAGTTTTCCCAGTTAATGGTGGGGTAGTTGAAATTGCCCATTATTAGGGTTTTGGATTGTACCCTAATATTTTCAAGTGTATCAAGAAATGAGGAGTGGGAATCCAGGGGCATGGTGGGGGATCTGTAGCAAGTTACAATTTGGATTACGGTCTTGCCCAGAGTTAGTTGCACTTCGTTAATCTCAGATGCATTATGCTGAGCAACTTGCCTGGAGGTGTGGATATCCTTAATGAATATGGGCATGCCTCTGCCTTTAGTGTTTCGGTCCAGGTTAGGTGGCTGAAAGGTGTGGTATGAATTATAGCCTGGTAATGCAGGGATGCTCTCTGGAGCCTTGAATCAGGTCTCTGTCACTGCACAGATGTCGATGTTCTCCATTTTAAGGAGTGCCTCGACTGAATGCATTTTGAGGTTTAAACGTCTAGCATTGAGTAGCATTACCCTCAGATTTTGCTTGTTTGTACCTCTTAAGGTGGTGAATTTGTCATTTGAACCTTGCCTAAAAAAGGCACTATAGGGATGGCATAAGCCTTAGCCAGTATCCGGAATCCCAAGGGTGACAGGTGCAGGCCATTTCTGGCAAAGCATCGTGGTCTGTTGATCATGTCATCCCAGGCAGACAGATACTGGATCCTCTTAGAATGACACCAGAAGCTTAGCCAATTGTTGAAGTCAATAATCTTGTCTTTGTACTGTGGTATCATTCTGGGTGATGGCAGGATGCTACTCAGGGCTAGGGTCATACCTGCCTGGGCTACAAGATCGGAGAGCTCCTCCATGACTCTTTTCATGTTGTCCTGGGAGGTACGTCTCAGGTCATTCACACCAACATGGGCAATGACAGAGTCATATTTGTACTTGTTGTGGAGTGACTTGAGTATGTGCGTTATGTGGCGGATCCTGGCACCCGACAGGCAGCTGACAGTACCTTTCTCCTTGTTTAGCATGGTGAGTGGAACATCAGTGTGCCTGACTATAGAGTCATCTATAACTAGAGTATTGGGTACATTGTTTTGCCTTATGGGCTCTGGTTGATTGGCACACTGAGTTTGTGGGCTATGTGTCATTTGGGTTGTGTTGGGGGGGGGTGGAGGTTGCTTATGTTTCTGCTTTGGAGGTGTCTGTTGCTTGAGGGTTGTCTGTGTACATGAGGCAATTGCTGCATTGCCCCAAGATGTCCAGATTCATCAGGTAGACAGGAGAAAACACCGGGAGCTAACCCTTAGACATGCCTGGATAGGTGCGTATTTATTAAGTACTAAAAACTGTTTTCCTTCTTCTTCCTTCTTGAAGGAGGCCTGCTATCCATGTTCCACATGATGCTGGTGTGTCATTATGTGCCACTTGATGTATGTATAGGGCCATCATGGAGGCACAGGCATGTTCCACTACAACCTCCAAGGACATGCATAGGGTTCTAGATGCAGCACACTCTGACATGCATGATTGCCTTCACCATGTGGCCAATTCAGTGAATTGGATGAATGCTATACTGGAAAGGGCAGTGTCTGTGATGGAACATCTGCTGGGAAGGAGACAGCATTCAAGTGACTGTAGGGCCACGACATCATCTGATATTAGCCAAAGTGGCGCTGCCTGATCCTGCTCCTGTAGTGGCACTGCTTCCATTACTTTTGAATTCAGCGTTGCATATCTATGTATCTGATGCAAAGGGTGGATGGCTAACTGAGTGTTTAGGTTATGCACTGGTGAGGTAATTAGAAATATTTTTTCTGAATTATTACAACATTTTAGTGTTGCAGTTCCTACTTTGACATCATTGATACAGCATTCATGCATATTGCTCCATTTATGAGAAAGAAGGGATAAGCAGACTTTGGATTGCTTTTTGTTTACTGAGTATTTTAGATGCATGAGGCATGTTAGTTGATAACTGCATAAATATATATTACAGAAGTCAGTCCTGTCACATATTGATGTCATTGCCTGACAACTCACACACACATTCTACGTAGGTACATTTACAGGTAACTGTATGCAGGTATCTGCCATTCATTCATGTTCTTACACATTTATTTTTTTATTACAGGTTCAGCACTTACATTGATAGCCCTGCAGTTACAATTGTTGTCATTCAGGGCTGACTCTGTCTGATGCTAGCAGTACACAGCCATTACATGGGTAAGTAAATGTTGTAAGTGTTGCCTGGCACCTGTTTTACTCTATGTATGTGCATAGGATGAAAGGTGTACCCTTTAGGTGGTGAGCATGTGTGCTATCCATTACCCCTTGGCCAGGGTGAGGGTATATTGTGCACACCTAAATCTACCTACACCCACAGCAGCTGTGGGTTCCCACTCTGACTTCTTTCTTGTTTGTGGATGTGGTGATCATGCCACTGGTAGTGGAACATTTGCTCCTAGCCCTTAGTGTTCCTACTCCAGCTGTTTTTGCAGGATGATATTGCACAGGATAGCACAGACTGTAATCATTTTTGCATAGGTACTGGGATTGGATTGCAGAGCCCCCCCCCCCCAATGTATCTGTACACTGAAACAATTATTTCAGCAGCCCAAACACATGTATGATATTTCTTCTTTGAGCATGTGCTTCATTATAGCATTCCTCCATGGGCGTGTGTGTGTGTGTGTGTGTGTGTGTGTGTGTGTGTGTGTGTGTGTGTGTGTGTGTGTGTGTGTGTGTGTAAGTCCATTTCTGATGGGCATCATCAGCCATGGTTCGAGTGCATATCCTGCATCGCCCAGTAAATGGCCTTGGGGGAAATCACGGCTGGAAAACCTCTGGAAGAGCTGTGATGTGTACCAGATATGGGAGCCTTGGTAACTGCTGGGATTGCCAGCACATACATTTAGGATGATTACACATGAGTTGGCAGTTAATGGAGTGTAACCCCTTTAGTGTTGATGTATACCCTTCCCTGTTCCCAGATGGTGCTTTGATCTCAACGTGCATGCAGTCTATTGCACCGAAGACTTCAGGGAAGTGTGCTACAGGGTAAAAACTCCTGCATAGTTCTAGCTCTGTTCTTGGAGGTAGGGGGAAATATATATATTCACTGGCATGCTGTAGCATAGCATTCAAGAACTCATGTCGGATTTTGTATGCTTATGCCTGTGACACCCCCAGCACATCTCCTGTCAGTCACTGAAAGGTCCCTGTAGCTAATATTCTATGTGCTACACATACCTTAGTCTTGACAGGTATTGGTTCCCTCAGTTTGTCCTTGCTCTCACGTGAGGTTGACAGAGATTTTAAAGTTCCTGGAGTGTATCCCTATCCACCCTGTGATGCTCTACTATTTTCACCTCATGCAGACCACAAAAAGTTAAACTGGGTCTAATTACCCTTCTCTTCCTTGCTCAAGGATTAGCAGCAGTAGCACAGCAGCATAGAATTCAGCCTGTTGCACATACAGATGTAGAAGAGCAGCAGCCCCTAACATTCTTCCCTCCACTTTATTTTTTGTGATTGTATTCCAATAGGTTTTAGAGTACAAGAGAGAAGGCTACACTAAGTGTACATGATTGCTTTACAGTTTGTTGAATGGTTCCACCATCTTGAATTGGTTGATTAGTGTACAATTCAGCTGATCATGCAGTAATTAGCATGCCACAGTGTTTACAGTCTCCCAGATTCAGCAAGCTGTGCACGGAGTGCCTGAATAGTGCAAGTGCTGCTGCACTCAATATGACCTCTGAGCAAGCCAGGAACGAGCCCCCATGACGTGCAAAAGCGCGCCTACACTATTCCCGCACGGACACCACTGCTATATGCTTATTACCTCATTTGCTGGTGAAAACCATGCAAATGAGGTGAATTAGTCATCCAGGAAGCAGGCAGGCATCTGTGCAGGAATAGTGTAACCTGCAGAGATGTATTCGGTTTTCTGCAAATTACAAAATAGAGGCATGACAGCACAAAAGAAAGCATGTATTCAATGTAGTAGGCATGCCAATGGCATAAAAAATAGTTGCAAATTTATAAAAAAACAAGTTTATTTATTTATTGGCTGATCTCGGCCATTTAAGCTTAGGGCATCAATGCACAAACGGGATCACCTTGAAAATAAGAAAAAAGGGGAAATAAGCTTTTAAATCCAAATCAGCATTTTGCTATAATAGTCAATGGTATGCATAAGACAACAATACCAGGGAATAGTGGTTGCTAAGGAGGAAGTCTCAGTGTGAGTGTGGTAACTATGAATTAGCATTCTGGTTTATGCAAATGAGGGGACTGATACTGAATCACAGATTTCTTCTCAGTGTTAGCTTGCGCCCAACCATGTAGGTGCAACACCAGTGCATAAGTCTAAGAGGTGGATGACCTCATAAGGGGGAGTGTCAGGCATGCTGTAAGCTTATTGGAGCTGTGTGGCCTGTGTTTGCCCTTAGCTAAGCAAAGCTAAGGAAGGAGGTGTGTCTGAGGATGCCTAGCAGTGTTTACATTGCCTAAATGGGTGTGCATGCCGCGCACCGGGTTTTAAACAAACAAAAAAAAAATAAAAAAAAAACCAGGAAATAGCAGCTCTGTTCACATCTGAGCGCTGGTTATGTGCGGCGCTCCTCTGGGCTTAAACGGGAAGGCAATGGGAAGGGAAAACAACAGTAGGAAGGGAATCAAGGAGAACTAGCATAGCTGGCAGGTGAAATGTATCAGAATCAGGCAATAACACAGGCAACAGGTCAGCACACTACTATAAAGTATGCCAACACCAAATTTTACCTGACAAAACCAATAAAATGTTAGGGGCTGCTGTCGCTCTCAAACATCAATATGTGCAAGAGGCTGAGGGTAATGATGATGTGAATGCTGATGACCATCCCACAGTGAGGAGGAAGAGAAGAGTGTACAGACCCAGGGTAGCCTACAAGGGGCTACATGAGCTGGAGATAGTGGAGCGCTATAGGGTGGACAAGGACATTCTACAGCAAATTGATGAGCTGTGCTGGCCCCACCTCACACACAGAACCAACAGAGGGGAACCCATTGCAGTGGATACCAAGGTATGTGTAAGCTTAAGAATACTAACCACAGGTACCTTCCAAAGGGCATCTGGGGATATCATGGGGATCTCACAGGCATCAGGATGGCATGTCAGCACATGCCAGTGAGCACATATATTTTCTCAACACCTGTGAGGCGTTGACCAGCAATATATGTCTCTTCCACCAAATAGCAGAATACCCTGAGGTAGTGGGTGCTATAGACTGCATGCACATACACATCAAAGCATGACCTGTTGAGCGGGGTAGAGTCTACATAAGCCGCTAGGGCTTCCCCTCCATCAACTGCCAGGTCATGTGCGATGCCCAGGGCATTATCTTGAATGTGTGTGCTGGCAGCCCTGGAAGCTATCACAACTCCCACATCTGGCATATGACACAGCTGTACCAGTCATTTGACAGTGAGCACATCCCATATGGCCACCTAGTGGTGGATGCTGGCTATGCACTGGAGCTGTGGCTGATGACACCCCTCAGAAATGCACACACACCTGAACAAGAACTCCATAATGAGGCACATTCACAAACCAGAATCAGAATAGAGCGTGTGTTTGGTATGCTCAAGTCATGGTTCCGTTCCCTGAACATATCTGGTGGATCCTTGCAGTAATCTCCATCTTCATGTACACAGATGTTCATAGTATGTACCATGCTACACAATATGATCCTGGGGAAACAGCTGCAGTAGGAACAGGACAGGGCAAGGCCACACAGACCCCCATAATTGCTTAGGCCATCACAGGCATAGAGTGACTTGGAGGAGGAAGTACCTAAACCTGCCCATGTAGGCAGAAAGAGGCATGGCCAGTATGCCCAGGCCTTGGCAAAGAGGCAACACATAGCACATACACTGACACGGTAGGGACCCAGGGAATGACACCTCTCTCTGACTCGCACATACAGTAAAAGGGATGCCAAACATGACACTACCTGTGCTTTACCATGCATAGGCAGTGTACAATGTGCATCTGACATAGTCAGCCTTCCAGCACCATCCTCAATACTGGCCTAGCCACAAGTTAAGTCTCTCTTCCTATCAGTTATTGAATGAAGTAATATGTACTGATAGTTGTATCTACGGTATGGACATGAGCATGCAAGGGAATCGGGTGGCTGAATGGGATGGCAGCAGATAGTAGACACCTATATGGGCAGCATGAAATCCATAACAAATACTGGTTCATAGGTTCATAGGTGTGTACCAGGCTAATGGCCCTGGAGCCTTTACAAACTAGGCAGTACTAGACAAGGTGACAAATCCCACTGCAGTACATGTGGTGGCCCAAATGTGTGTCCATAGGGCACACATACATGTCAGTGAGGCTCACATACACACCACCAGCCACAGCCAGCTGGACAGGTGTAGATAACTATAAAGAAAGGCTGGGCTAAGTCCTCCAATTGATGGCAATGGTGAACAGCCCCCCTCCAGACCTACACCAACAGACTACAACAGGTCTGGCAGTTGTATGTTAGTTCTGAAGGGTAAGAAGTCTGAAACTGAAATGTAGGTCAATAAAACCTAAGATCTGTACTTTACTGATATGCCTTCAGTCTGCATGATAGGTCAGAATACAATATGAAATGGAAGCCAGCAGAGTACTTGAAATACCAGTACAGTCATAGCAAATGTTTAAAGTCGTCAGTTTTGCCCCCTCACAATCCTATGTAGAAATGCAGTAACATGTAAGTGTGAGGAGTAATATCAGTGAAGCACAGATTACCCAAGCTGGCCCAATTTACAGGATAGATTGTTGCATGTGTACAATATGCAGGGGTCTGTGTGTTAGGTTGTTGTGTGTTTAATATTGTCTTGAAGTGGTCAGCATGTAGGCATGGAAGGTTGTGTCTCAGTGGCCTATGGGCAGTACTGTGGCTGACAGGTCCATGTTCTGACAACTGCAGTGCCAACCACAATGCTTCTCAACAATACCCATGTCAGCAGTTTTCCATACTTACTGTCCAGATGTCAATATCTGTCATCATCTGAAAGATGGACATGCCATGAATGTGGGCACATACATACACACAGTACATGAGTGGAAGTACAATAGACAGAGTGCATAAAATGTAGCTGTCAACTGCACACACCTTTGGAATTGTACATTCAGGTTAGCAGCACATTAGTTGTCTGTGTAGTATGGAATATTGATGTAGTCTGGCCAATCACTGGCAGACCACAAAAGGCACAGTTATGAAGTAATGAGAGACTGCCTATGTCCCCAATTTCTCAGGTATATCTGTGAGTCAGCTGCAAGTAGCTTTCATGTCACATATGCACTCAGCTCACCCCACCATCAGCCACAGGATTATCACAGGTCATATCCTTGCTGTTGAGAATGAGTACAGTATGACACCACTTCTGTATGGGAATACCCACAGAATGCAGCATGCTGAAGAGGTGAAATTATGCAGGTGTGTCCCTAGCTGTAAGCAGCACTCTACCTGCATCCAGACCAATGGATCAATATGGACAGGAACTATTGCCATTAACATCTCACACACTTACCCTGTCACCCCAGGGGTATCCACTGGCTGACAGCCTGGGAATGTAGGAGTGACAGAATGCACTGGCCTGCTACAGATGGCCTAGATCACTACCAAATGGCCTACAGTCCTCTGTTAAAGGCCTGTGTCTCACCCATATTGCCAGTGTATGGTATCTCATGGGGTCCCAACTAACAACCTAACACAGTCAACAGAACACAAATGCAAGGCCATGTTGACAAATCCCAGTAGCATGTCCCCCATGTCCTGCTGCATGAACTATGGACCAATCCATAAATACCACTGGGATGAAGGGACAACTATAGGGATACTTCTCAGATATCACTCACATAATGTTAGAAAGAGGATAGAATAACAGATTGGGGGGTGTAGAAGCATAAACATCATGGAGTGTGTGAAGTCTGAAACTCTGATGTGTGCTCATACTACCCCTGCCTGCAAACCCAGTAATGGGTGGTACAAACCTGCTCATAAACCACAATGTGAGGGGGAACTGACCAGATTTATGAGCCCTGCCTCTGGGTAACCTGTATGAATCTGTACAGCTGAGAGGTATGGCCACAGCAAGATATGGCCATTCTGTTAAGTCGATATATATATACAAGAAGGGGATCCTCAGCCACCATAGTACCAAGGTGCTGGACCATTTACATAGACCTATTAGCAAGTGTCTGCAGCTACCCCTCCAGAATGGCATGAGTGTGCAAGAATGTGTAGGCTGCGGACCACAATACTGGACTCTG
>NC_056726.1:1042885476-1042895476 GCF_019279795.1 Protopterus annectens
TTCCTCTGTTCCAAGTTGGCATAGTGGTGCTGGACCTGCTAACCAGTCCGAGGGATACCAGTGGCACTGGTGAGATCACAGGCAAGATGTTCCCAGTCTTCTGCTTTATATTTGGAGCCCTGGTATTGGTCCTGCAGCAGTCTCACGTCATGTTTTTTTACCAGTTGTACTACCATGACCTTGGACTCCTGTCTGCCCCAGTGCTGCACCCAAAAGTACATGCCCTCTCCAACACCTGCCATACTGTCTACAGTGGAGATCTACAACCAGTTATGAGCAGTATTCCCACCTGCGAGTTTAAATACGGATGATTTTCCACCCTTTGCCATGATTGGATGGTTTTGAAAATGCTGAGCTAAGCTAAGCTATGGGCAAACCTGCTTAGCTAAGGTCGCCAGTGCTTAAAGGGGCAGGTTCAGCATTGCTTACCAATGGGCATATCTAGTTAGCTGGGCTATTCATTGCTTTGTATTCATATGTACACAACGCTTGCACCCGGTTAGCATAGCTGTGCAATGCTTAGCATTGTTTATGTTTTATTATATTGGTCTACCACCTGTATGGGATTGATTCACCATTAATTACATAATACAGATTTATTTACCTTCCCTGACATCCCCCAATGGGCTGTAATTAATTTATTATTGTGTGACTATACAGTATAGGTCCTTGTGTTTATATGGGGTTTCACTACTTTATTACACTGACACCTCACATCTGGGCCTAATACACTACTCTGGTTGAGAAAAATAAGTTACATCTTACATAGATATAAAAAAAATTAAAATTGTAATGTTTACACATGCAAAACGGGAACAGCTTTGGTGAGTCTTGAACCATGAATAACTACATGCAAGGCATACACTTTAACCACTGCACTATCACATGTAAGCTTATGCTGATGTCTATAGCTTTTTAACTTATCTTGCCATTTCAGCTGGACTAAGCATAGCTAAGCAACGGGCACACTCACGCAGCTACGCTTAAACTTTATTGCATACATTAAAAAAAAATAATTTATTTGTTACGTTTTTTTTTAATTTGTACCTATCAGAATATCCATGCTAATGCTGAACCTGTTATTCTATCAACTTTCTCGCTTTGTAGGGATGATTGTCCCTTGTGGCTTTGTCCAGATTTCTTACTGTGATGGACTGGGAGATGTGCACTATGTGGTTATGCTGAACCTGTTATTCTATCAACTTTATGGCTTGGTAGGGATGATTGTCCCTTATGGCTCTGTACAGATTTCTTACCCTGATGGGTTGGGGGTGTTACAAGCATTCTTGCTCATTTTAAATTGCCGAACGGCAATTCTGGAGTGCAGGGCGTGTGTGTATTGTGAGAGCTCTGCTCTCAGACACACACCCCCTGCACTCATACACAGAACAATGTCCATTTTACAGCACAGCAGCACACCTTCATACATATGCATGGCATGCTGCCATCTGTGCTGCACAGAAACTGTCCCTGCCAAGCAGGAACTTATTCCTGCATGACTGTTTGCTGAATCTGGGGGAGTGTTTGTGCAGTTCTACGCACCATCACTGTCAGAGACCAAGAAATCAGAAAGAAGTACTTTTTAGACTAAACAGTTGTTTAATAATTTTGTTGCAGTCATTACAATGCTGCTTAATAAGAAAAAGATTAAGACTTTGTACTGTTAATGACTGTTATTGTCCAATCTTATCTTGATTCTTTCAGTTTCTTCTTGGGTAAGATGCCTCTCTTATTAAGTGAATATATCAGATCACTGGGTCTTTGTTAAATGAGGTGCTTGCATCACTGGGTTGATTAAAATAATATCCATTACATTTAGAAGGATCCCAGAAAGAATCAGCAATTAAGCAGAGCTAGTGTCAGTTATTTCTGTCCTCAGATGAACGTCAGTTAAAGTGATGCCACAAAACAGAAGGTTATAGGCAAGGTGCATGTAGTGACCAGAGGGGGTGGGAAGGGCTTTGTAGCATTAACAAACTGCTAAACAGTATGCTGACATGTAAGAGAATGTTGCTAGACTTGGCTAGTCAGTTTGAATATGCTTTTTGATACCCACGGAAAGAAAAAAGCTGTGGTTGTTAGGACCTAGATGTTTGAATTATGTTAAGTATCATGTTGGGCATGCTGGTGAAGGGAACAGAGGGGATGAGGAAGTGATGGGCAGGTATGGTGTTAAGAAGAGGAATGCTGAAGGTCAGATGGTAGTGGATTTTGTGAAAAGGATGGACATGGTTGTGGTGAATACATATTTTAAGAAGAAGGAGGAGCATAGGGTGACGTACAAGGGTGGAGGAAGATGCACACGGGTGGATTATAGCCTATGCAGGAGGGCCAGTCTAAAGGAGATTGGAGACTAAAGTGGTCACAGGGGAAAGTGTATTTAGACAGCATAGAATGGTGGTCTTTAGGATGACGTTGGTGATCAAGAAGAGGAGGACAAGTGTGAGAGCAGTGCCAAGGATCAAATGGTGGAAGTTGAAAAAGGGTGATTGTGACATGGAGTTTAGGGAAGAGTTAAAATAGGCACTGGGGGCAGTGAAGAGTTACCAAATAGCTGGGTAACTAGAGCAGAGATGGTAAGGGAGACAGCTAGAAAAGTGCTTGGTGTGAAATCTGGACAGAGGAAGGAGGACAAGGAGACATGGTGGTGGAATGAGGAAGTACAGGAGAGTATACAGAGGAAGAGGCTGGCTAAGAAGTGGGATTGTCAGAGAGATGAAGAAAGTAGACAGAAGTATAAGGAGATGAGGTGCATGGCAAACAGAGAGGTGGCAAAGGATAAGGATAAGGCATATGGAGAGTTGTGTGAAAGCATGGACACTAAGGAGGGAGAAAAGGACCTGTACCAATTGGCTAGACAGAGGGACCGAGCAAGTAAAGAAGTGCAGCAGGTAAGGGTGATAAAGGATAATGAAAGAAACTCATTTTGTTGTTTATCTAAGAAGTGGGATTGTCAAAGAGATGAAGAATTTAGACAGGAGTGTAAGGAGATGAGTATGGGAAAGAGAGAGGTGGTGAAGGCTAAGGATAAGACATATGGAGAGTTGTATGAAAGGCTGGACACTAAAGTGGGAGAAAAGGACCTGTACCAATTGGCTAGACAGAGGGACCAAGCTGGGAAAGATGTGCAGCAGGTAAGGGTGATAAAGAATAGTGAGGGAAACATACTCACAAGTGAGGAGAGCATGTTGAGCTGATGGAAAGAGTACTTTGAGGGGCTGATGAATGAAGAGAATGAGAGAGAGAGAAAAGGTTGGATGATGTGGGGATAGTGAATCAGGAAGTGAAACAGATTAGCAATGGGGAAGCACAGACAGCTATGAAGAGGATGAAGAATGGAAAGGCTGTTGGTCCAGATGACATACCAGTGGAAGCATGGAGGTACTTAGGAGAAATGGCAGTGGAATTTTAACCAGATTGTTTAATGAAATCTTGGAAAGTCAGAGGATGCCTGAGGAGTGGGGAAAAGTGTTTTGGTACCTATTTTTAAAAATAAGGGTGATGTGCAGAGCTGTAGTAACTACAGAGGGATAAAACTGATCAGTCACAGCTTGAAGTTATGGGAAAGAGTGGTAAAAGCTAAGTTAAGAAGGGAGGTGATGATTAGTGATCAGCAGTATGGTTTCATGCTGGGAAGGAGCACTACAGATGAGATGTTTGCTCTGAGAGTGTTGATGGAGAAATATAGAGAAGGTCAGAAGGAGTTGCATTGTGTCTTTGTGGACTTGGAGAAAGCATATGATAGCGTGCCTAGAGCGGAGTTGTGGTATTGTATGAAGAAGTCAGGAGTGGCAAAGAAGTATGTAAGAGTGGTACTGGATATGTACGAGGGTAGTGTGACAGTGGTGAAGTCTGCAGTGGGAGTGATAGATGCGTTTAAGGTGGAGGTGGGATTACATCAAGGATCAGCTCTGAGCCCTTTCTTATTTGCAATGGTGATGGACAGGTTGACAGATGAGATCAGACAGTAGGCCCCATGTTTGCAGATGACATTGTGATCTGTAGTGAGAGTAGGGACCAGGTTGAGGAGACCCTGAAGAGGTGGAGATATGCTCTAGAGAGGAGAAGAATGAAGGTCAGCAGGACTAAGACAGAATATGTGTATGTGAATGAGAGGGAGGATAGATAAATGGTGAGGATGCAGGGAGTAGAGTTGGCAAAGGTGGATGAGTATAAGTACTTGGGATCAACAGTTCAGAGTAATGGTGAGTGTGGAACAGAGGCAAAGAAAAGAGTGCAGGCAGGGTGGAATGGGTGGAGAAGAGCGTCAGGAGTAATTTGTGACAGTCGGGTACCAGTAAGAATGAAAGAGAAGGTCTGCAAGAGGGTAGTGAGACCAGCTATGTTGTATGGGTTGGAGACGGTGGCATTGACAAAAAGGCAGGAGTCAGAGCTGGATGTGGCAGAGTTAAAGATGTTAAAATTTGCACTGGGTGTGATGAGGGTGGACAGGATTAGGAATAAGTATATTAGAGGGTCAGCCCAGGTTGGAAGGTTTGGAGACAAAGCCAGAGAGGCAAGATTACATTTGTTTGGACATGTGTTGAGGAGGGATGCAGAGTATATTGGGAAAAGGATACTAAGGATGGAGCTGCCAGGTAAGAGGAAAAGAGGAAGGCCTAAGGTAAGGTATATGGATGTGGTGAGAGAGGACATGCAGGTGGTTGGTGTGACACAGCAATATGCAGAGGACAGGAAGAAATGGAAACAGATGATCCGCTGTGACGACCCCTAATGGGAACAGCCAAAAGAGAAGAAGATCATGCTGAACTCTCATGCTTATGCTTGATTCTAGGACAACAAACTGGAATAACTACCTGTGGGAACTCTTTAGACCAATGTTACTGAGTCTTTTTGTCTTGGACTTAACTGTGATATAGGCTTTCTTGTTTCTAGAAATTATGTGTGACACAGCTACATATACTGGGAAGAAATGGAGAATGGGGAAATTCATATCAAGTAATATATTATGTAAAGATTGCATTTAGCAATCAGTAATGCCCAGTAAGTTGGGCATTATCATGGAGTTAACAGATGCCCAGGGGTGTCATCTTAACACCCTATGAAAGGGTGTTAATTCCCTGATAAGGCCCGCCCACTTACAGACTGGGATTTCTATTATTTACATAATTGGTGTTGAAGGAAGTATTTTGCATCCAAAATATAATGTCTAAACACACACACACACACACACACACACACACACACACACACACATACACGTGCCCAACAGTGAAAGCTGCTTTGCTGAGTGAATGCACCTCAGATGTTTCATTGTTATTGAAAATGAAAGATATTAGAATTTTTTACTTCATATTCTTTAGAGTGCAGTGTGTGCTGATGAACTGCCTTTTGTAGCCAAAATAATTTGGTACATCTATTTTGTTTAATAATCACACTCCCCAGGATTAATCAAGCTCCATGCAAGAATAGTGTTATTCTTGAACGGAACGTTCCGTGTTCGTCAAGGACAGCAGCGCACCCTGTATATTCATGAGGGCATGTTGCTGTTTACACTAGATGGCCATGAAAAAACAACAAGTGCAGGGGGCATGTCTAAGCAATGCTCGCACAGTACACATGCCTTCTGCACTCTAGAATTGTCGTACAGCAATTCTAAAGCTAGTAATAGTGTCTGCCGACACTGTTATCACAAGATAACAGTGTCCATGGACAAAATCCAAAAGCACAGTCCTCCACAACATAAAACCAACTGTCTAGATCATTGCAGAATGTCCAGAGCATTCCCTCATATTTTTGGTCTTTTCTTCACAAAATGTTTCCTGTCTGTGAAAGCAGTGGGATGATCTAAGAGGATAATTATGTTAAAATTTGGCGGATTATTATTGGGTTATCGGGATGATCTTAAACTTTTTAAATTTTTTTTTCATCCCCAAGTAAAGTTTAAGCTCAGCCTAGCTTACACATTCCAATGAGCCAAATAGAAATGTAGAGCCACTCTAGTGAAACTGAAGTAGTGTAGTGTTTAGAACTTTTGTTTAGCATGTAGTCATTCATGGTTCAAGCCCCAATGCAATCTATTACTTTTTTTGTGAAAGCAGCAGTAAAAGTATATTTATTAGAAATAGGTAGTAATAGTATATATTTGTTTACCAGGTAGTACAGATGTGAAACCCTCACATAAACACAGGTGTCCCATAGAGTATAGCCACAAAAGAATGTAATGTAATGAAAGTACATAAAATGTGATTAATAATAATAATAATAATAATCATAATCATAATAAGTAATAATACTAATGATATTCCATAAAATAACAGCTGAGCAATGCTAAACTGAGCTCAACTGTGCTTAGCTGGAGTAAGCACTGCTGAAATTTGTATGCTTAGCAAGAATTAGCGTAGTTAAGTGGATTTGTGCACTGGTAAGCAGTGCTTAGCATCTACACCTTTAAGCAATGCTCATCTTTCCTAAGCGGGTTTGCCCGGTGCTTAGCTTAGCTCAGCATAGTCACAACTGTCTAATCATGGCAAAGGGCAGGAAATCTGCCCTATTTAAACCTCACAGGTGGCAACACAGCTTATAACAAGTTGCACCTCCCCACTGTAGGCACTATGGCTGGTGTTGATGAAGGTGTGCACTTTCGGGCGCAGTGCTGGGGCATTCAAGATTCCAGGGTCATGGTCAGACTTCTTGTAGAAAACCATGACATAAGACTGCTGCAGGACCAGTACCAGAGCTCCAAATACAAAGCTGAGGCCTAGGAATGTCTCGACCATGATCTCACCAGTGCCACTGGCATCCCTCGGACTGGAGAGGAGGTCTGGTACCACTTTTCTGAATTGACGCAGAAGAAGAGGGAGCTCTTGCACCACTGGGTCCAAGATGTCCAGGCTCAAAATGCTCCAGGCGTCTGTAAGTATCAGTCATAACAAGTGTTTTTCAAAGTTCAGCCTGTGTTTGCAATGGATATTTATGCATAAATGTTTTTTTTTCTTATTTCCTGTACAGCTGCAGATGAGAGGGCTGCAAACTTGGATGCCCATGCCAGCAGGCTGCTAAGGCTGCATCGCATGGCTGGTGAGTAACAATCTAGCTTGTAGTATTCAGGGAAAATAAATAAAAATGAGTATTATATCACCTTGCAGTATTTAAAAATGGGTATAGTTTATACCGAATAAACAAGCCTGTAGGAGACTAATACTAACATACAGGTTATATAGCAATAAAACTGTAAGTACTTGTCAATAAAAGTCAAAACCCCAGACTGGTTGTGTTTACTTTGGTATTGTATGAATTGAAATATGTACAGTTTATGCATAGCAACTATAGCTCTGAAAGTGTCCCGGGCTGCGTGCTACATGAACTCCAAGAGGAACTAAACCTGCACATAAGGCTGCTGTTTAATCTTAGCCTTACTACAGGATACGTACCCAAAGAGTGGCGTACAGCAACAGTGGTCCCACTCCACAAAGGCGGTGCTTCTACGGACCCTGGAAATTACCGCCCCATAAGCTTGACGAGCCTGATCTGCAAAGCTATGGAAAGGATCATTATGGAACTCATAAACAAAGACATTGGGGACCTACAGACATTGGATCCTACCCAATTTGGCTTTGTCAAGGGCAGATCCTGCCTTTTGAACTTGGTCGACATTTTGAAACAGTCACTAAGGCCATTGATGAGGGTAAGGCAGTTCACACAGCCTACCTTGACCTTGCAAAAGCCTTCGACACAATACCCCACTCGGGCATCATAGACAAACTCACCATCTTAAATGTAAACCCATATGTCACAAGATGGGTTGCAAACTGGCTCAAGGACAGAACCACCAAGGTCAGAATTGCTGGAGCCATGTCAGACTCTAAGCCAGTCACAAGCGGTGTCCCACAGGGCTCAGTCCTGGGACCCCTCTTGTTCGGCATTTATTTTTCTGAGGTGCAAGCAAACATAGGAGGATTGTGGCTGACAAAGTTCGCAGATGACTGCAAACTGGGCGCCATAATTGATACTCCAGCGGGCACAAGCATCCTTCAGAGAGGCCTCATAGAAACGGATAATTGGTGCCAGAGCCATGGCCTTAAACTGAATGACAAAAAATGTATAGTCATACCCTTTGAGAAAAACAAGGTACCCACAAATTACCACATAGGTGGTAATCCATTAAGTACGGAAGAGGTAATCAGGGACCTAGGGACCCAAGTTGACAGTAACCTCTCATTTGACACTCACATTGCCAAGGTGGTTAAGAAGACCTTCTATATTGCCCACCTTATCATAAAGGGATTCACATCTAGATCAAGAGAGGTCATTGTGCCCCTATACTCTTATCTTATCAGGCCCATGATTGAGTACAATGCCCCATTTGGGATGTATCTTACCTGACACCTGCAGCAGTTGGAAAGACCCCAAAAGTTCCTCACCAAGAGGATATAGGGTCTCAAACATATGTCATATGCTGCCCGGCTGAAGAAACTCCAGCTCTATTCAGTCGCATACCGCCTACTCAGAGGTGATCTATGCCTGACGTACAAGGCCATGTCCAATCCGGAATTAATGGACATGCTCCACCTCAGAAAATCCAAATCCATCAGAGCCACGAGAGCAAGAGATTTGAACCTCAACACAGAAATAAATAGGACGTGCTGGAGGGACAGATTCATAACCCAGAGGCTCCCTACACTCTGGAACAGAATCCCAATCCATGTTAGGCAGAGCCCCTCACTAACTCTATTCAAGAGAAATCTTGACGAGTGGATGGGAGATCGTAGGTTTACCCCGGGGGTCATCTCTGTGTCACTACTAGACAGAGGCACAGTAAACTAAACCCTAAATGGGCGTAGTATTCTCATCCCAAGGGGTAGCGAAAGCCACACACACTCTGGCTAGGCTTTTAAATGCCCTAGGGCAGATAGCCTAGTACGAACCTATGAACCTATGAACCTATGAAAGCATTAAACAATCAAGGCTCATCTGACAAAGATTGTGGAGTTGTAAAACAGAAGATTAGCTGTATAAAGAGAGACAGCAACTTTTCAATAGCTCATTCTGATAAACACAGACTTGTTGTATTTTTTGCACAAATAGGCATGGTTCGAATCCCATGAGTGGTAGTAAGCTGTATGCATAATTTCACCCAGGATTTTGTGAATAGGTGTAGAAACAGTCAGGTAGTGTTAACAGAAATTTCCTCCACAGGTCTGCCAGGTAAGAAAAGGTATAAAGTAGCTATAAGATGATTGTAATTATACTGTGTCCAGCACCCACTGTCCAACCCCAAGGCTGCAAATGACAGCAAGATAAGTACATACACCAAGTAGTCTCCCCCAAGAAATGTTCCTCAAGTGTCATGCTGTCACAGCAACCAGGGTGACTGATAGAAATCAAGGCAGAGTATGGTAGTAGCATGCACACACAGTATGAGTGTACATATGTAACCCTGACTATGTGCATATGTGTAGAAACTGTCAGGTAGTGTTAACAGAATTTTCTTCCATAGGTCTGACAGGTAAAAAAAGGTATAAAGTAGCTATAAGAAGGCTGTAATTATACACTGTGTATGAACATACCACTGCCCAACCCAAGGCCATAGGTTGTTGTAAAGTGAGGTAATACCTGTAGAGTAATGATTAGAGCAATAATCATTAAAGTTGTGAGCACTTCAAGCTGTTAATTGGCATCTCTTTATCTCCCCCACCTTATCTGCACCTATAATCTAAATACATAAATCAGTGGGTATATTTTTCACCAAACCTATTGTTGGTACATGTGTCCTATTACTCTACAAATATTAAAATGTTTTTCTATTAATGTTTCCTGTTCAAATACTATCATTGGTGGCCTGTTGCTATCAATATAACATGCATGTCGTTATAATGCCCACTGTGGTTCCATATATGCATGTGTTCTGTTTGCTATGCAACTGTTCCAAATCTGTTGTTTTCGGTTAACGGGAATACTCATGCATGCAGTTATAACTAATCCTGGAATGTGTTTTTCATTACTAACCAACATATGTTTTAAAACTGCAACACCATAG